>NC_044571.1:54611993-54616993 GCF_901933205.1 Camarhynchus parvulus
GCCATGCCTTGTGATGCCTTTGACTTTGGGAAAGATTTTTTGGTTTTTTCTGGGTTTTTTTAAGTGTCCATGGCATGTCCCTCATATCTTCCCCTGCAAGTTGTGTCTTCCTCCCTGACTTTTTCCCCGATATTTTGCAACATCTGGGAGCTTCCTTTTGCTCTCTTTTGGTCCTCTGCACAGCACCTGATAGCATGCTGGTCCATTTTCTTGTACTCACCAAATTTCCCAAATTTCCCAAATTTCGTTTTCTTCTCTTCCAATTACAATTCCTTTGATGTTATCTGCATTCCGGAGTGTTTGTAAGTCCTTCTTTTCTGTTTTGGCCTTCAGCGGGGATCAATTTTGGCAAGCTTTGCTCTATGTGCCTGCACTAGATGGCATATGGCCTGCCTTTGGATGCCTTTGACTTTGGGCAAGATTTTTTGATGGGCTTTTGTTTGCTTTATAAATATCCATGTTATGTACCTGATACCTTCCCCTCCAAGTTGTGTCTTCCTCCTTGACTTGTTCCCCTGCTTTTGCAACATCTGGGAGCTTCCTTTCAGCTTTTTGGTCCTTTGCACAGCACCCGATATATTCCCAGTCCATTTTCTTGTACTCACCAAATTTCCCAAATTTCTTTTTTTTCTCCTCCCATTGCAATTCCTTTGATGTTATCTGCATTCCGGAGTGTTTGTAAGTCCTTCTTTTCTGCTTTGGCCTTCAGTGAGGATCAATTTTTGCAAGCTCTGCTTCCCCTTCCTGCAGTTGATGGCATATGGCCTGCCTTTTGCTAGCTTTCACTTTGGGCAAGATTATTTTTGGGGTTTTTGTTTTTTTTATGTATCCATGGCATTTGCCTTATATCTTGCCCTGCAAATTGTGTCTTCGTCCTTGACTTTTTCCCCTGCTTTTTCAACATGTAGGAGCCTAGTTTTCCCTCTTTTGGTTGTTTCGTCTTTACCTCATATATTCTTTTGTCCCTTTTCTTGTATTGCCTGTATTTCCCAAAGTCCGTGCTTTTTTTCCTCATCCGATTTATTGTTTTTCATTGATATCTATGAATATTAAATGGAAGATATATTTCTTTTTGCTGTTTTTCAGATACAAGGAAACAGACAGTAATTTAATTTTTTTAGTGCCATTTTCTCCTCTCTCTTTCTCTGTGGACTGCTTATCAAAATATTCAATTTCGTGGAATATTATCAATCCTTCCTTAAATAAAATCATACTTTTCTCTATTTGCATGCAGAACAATAGGCGAATTCCATAACCTCCTTTTCATAATTTTATATTATATATTTAGTGGTTTTCTACTGAAATAAGAAGATGCTTTTCTGTAGGTATATATGTTGTCTTGACAATGTGTTTTCTGTATCCTGTATTGGTAGTCGATTAGGTAAGTTCTTCCTTGAATTGTTACTTCTTCAGTTTCATTATCACAGCATTAGAAAATTCTGACAATGTCATGCTGTAACTTAAATAATCTATGATGTGTAGAAGGTAGAGTGTGCTCAAGAACTGCTTTTTTACCAAATAATTTTCAGCCCTTAAATTCAATAGCAGTGTTTAGTTCCTTTTTTTTTCTTTTAAATATTTTCAACAGTTACATATTGATCTTTTTTTACTATCAATGAATTTGCACACTTAATATACTTTTTCTAACATAGTTTTCTTAACTAATTAAAAAACTTTGATCAATCTTAGGCAATAGTTCTGGGATGAGTAAACAGTACTGAATGACTTTTTTTGACTCTTGTCTCTTGACTGTATTGAAAAAAAATTTTATCTGCAAGAATTATCATATTTTTTCATCTGTCTTCTGACATATGAAATAGTTAATTTTCTTCTCTGTTTTATTAATCTTTATGTTCTGACATAGTTGCTAAGGTTAAAAAATAATTAGTTATTTTATTAAATATTCTATAGGTAGTTAAATAATGTGAAAGACCGTATTAGTAAATCTGACAGTATATCTACAACAATGCTAGTCATTTTATGAAGAATCTAATAATTTAAATACTTTATTTATTTAATTTTGTCACTAAATGAAGTCAAATTGCACAACAGGCCTTCACTTTCTAAAGGCTACTGAGGTTTTTGTGAGTTTACAAATTGAGTGATTTGAACTGGCAACTTTATGAAATTAATAATTTCACTGTGTTACAATAATGTATATAGTTACAAGCTTAAGGTTCTGTGGAAACTTTTTTTTTCTTTTACTAAAAATACCCAGAAATATTGCCATATTACAGCAAACCAAAAAAAAAATAACCAAACCACACGAAATCAAACAAACAAACAAAAAAACCCCTACAGATATTGCTATGCTAAATCAAAAATTAAACAATCCCCCACTGGTATAGTATAAGCATAGCAGAATCTTTTAAGATCTTTTAAGTACGTCCTCCCTAGGAGTTTTAAATTTCTGTCTGTCAAAACCTATGAGTTTTGCCTTCATTATGAACCAACTTAGTACATGGGTCTCCTACGGCACACAGCAGGTTATCTTGGATGTTAGACAAGACGGCTTTTCATCCATGCATTAAGAGTGCAGCAGTAATCATCCCGGGGGGATGGACACAAAGGAGACTCAACCAAGACAGTATGTATGCTATTGACTCTTTGACGTCCCACTCAATTCAATCTGACAAGAAAAATATTTAAGAGCTGAAGAAAGACTTTTTCTGCAGAGAAATGGTGTTAATAAAGGAATAAATAACACAAAAACTCATAAAATTGGGCTGTTATCCATTTATTATGCTAACATAATACATCTTCATTGCAAAGCTGGGGAAAAAATGAATCACACACAAAATTTGGGTTAGCATGTGACTCTTGCATTACATCTTCATTGAGAGTAGGAGCAGAGCTAAATAATGAACTCATGATTGCTGATTTTTTCTCCATAAGATCTAAGATAAAACCATAAAAAGAGAAGCACAAGGAGAGATGGGCTGAGATGATCTTGAGAGGCCTTTTCCAACCTTAATTATATAAAATCCTTGTCTAAATTTTAAGGGGTATTGCCAGAAATGACATAAGTGCCTCAAAAGATATAATATTATCTTTCACATTAGAGATATTAAAATTATCTCCCTTCTCATAATTTCTTATTTTAGCAGTTTTAGAAGTGTGACAAGTCACAATCCTGATAACATATGGATAAAATTAATTTAGAACAGAATGCAAGTGTCAGAGTGAAGTAAGTGCCTGTAATACATAAAAGTGATAAATAACAGTATAACTCATCTTATGGATAGAGAAGGGTATAGTTTAGTGTTCCGGGCCATTTCACCACACAGCAAGAAATGCACTTGTATAAATTCACTTTGAAGAAACACAGATGGAAATTAGACCGCATACTGAAATGCATGCTAAGAAGAATTTAAATATGTCTAAAAAGGATAAAATCAAAAAGAACAAAAACAACCCACATAATTTTTACTATGGATGTTTATATATTTTTTGCATATCACCTTGCTTTTCAATGGAATAGGCAATTACCCCATAGATCTCTTATAAGGTCCCTTATGTTTAGAGGGGATGGAATACCTTAAAAATTGTTCCTGTGAGCCAGAAGAACAATCATTTAAATTGTTTTATAATTTAAAGCATTATTTTATGCCTATAGAGGAATTTTTACTTGCAAATGTGCTTGCACTGGGGTCCTCAAAGAGCATGACATTTGTTTTGAACATTTTCAGAATAAAATAGCCTGAAGTTTGGCACTTTTGCTCCTAATCTAAGGCAGCAATAAACAGTTTGCTCTACAAGTGCTATAGAGTATTTCTGCTCCTCACTTTGCTACTTCTTTTGCCATCTTCCTTTCCAAAATATCTTCTTTCAACCTATAGCCTAAAAAATAAATCAGATCTTCACTAAGATCCCATTTCTACTTAGAACAGTAAAAATGGGATTTCTATGGTAGATCCAATTGACTTTTTAAGTAAAAAATGGTCTAGAAAACAGTTTTTCAGCTACAGGGTCTGGAACTGATAGCTTTAATAACTCTATTAAAGTTATCATGTAGGGCCAACTGCTTGTTTAACACTATTACCATTCTGAATTTTAAAACTTATGTATTACCATTTTGAGTTACCAATTCTAAGAACTCCTCCTTAATATTTTCTTATATAGAAATACATACTATTTCAATTTCATATACTGTATACTGTACCCTAAGAAAGTTCCTGCAGACAGTTCTAAGGAAGATTGTTCAAAAATCTGCCAAAAATAAAATTGAAGTTAGGTAAAGAAAATAAGTTCTATGAAGCTACATGCAATATTTGGGGGAACTGGGGGGTGCTTTTTGCCATTTTCCTCTAAAAAAACCCCAATAAACAACTAAAAACACTATTTGAAAAAAATATATTAATTTGTAAGTTTGCATACAAATGAGAGAAGGATTGTTTAGTAAGAAATCCAAACATCATGGAAGATATTCTGGAATAGGATATCATCCAGTTAAGCAGAAAATTGTGAAATTAAAATTCAGCATTGATTAGGGACAGTAACAGAATGTCTAAGTGGAAATCTATGTGTTTCATTATATCTCTTCCCTTTTGAAAATCAATTTCCATTTTACTATAAATATCAGCATCTTGTAATCTCTCCCCTATATGTATTGATAGAATTTCATGTGAAATAACTGCTAAAAGGTATTTTTTTTGTTCCAGTTGTCCAGACTGGAGTGGTTTATATGGTTTAAAAAGGAAAAGAACAGTCAATTTTTAAAAATTATTATTCCACCCTTAAAAATTATATCTACAGGTTCTCTCTATGATCAGGCTTCAAAAAATTCTTATACAACTGCCACTAGAAAGTGTTACCGTCCAAAGCTTTTTTTTCTTCTCAAGTATGATTTCATTATGTTGATAAAAATATGCAAACACATTAGATATATATATATATAAACACACATATATATAAGCCTGTCATACTATAGATACAGCATTTAAACGAATCACATATACTTATTAGTATGTGTATTACATTTACAAAATTAAAGTGATAGC